>NC_057806.1:2652327-2653425 GCF_018294505.1 Triticum aestivum
TGAGTATACGTATTTAGCACGTGTATTTCTTGTACTCCAAGTCTTCCTCCTTGTGTATAGTTGAGGATATGACTTCCCTTTGTACTATATATACATGTACATATGCACCAAATCAATATATTGAGAATTGCATCATATTCCTCTACACCTTCGAGCCCCCTACAGCCCTTTCCATGGACTTATCTCTAGCGGCAAAGCCACAACTTGCTGCATCCCCTACTTACAGCTAGGTCTTGACAAGCCCTGCCGGTGACAGCGGTGACGGTGGTGGTGTCCCTGTCTCAGGCTGAGCGATCATTGCAGTGACATCCGCACCGGCCAATCTGCTTCCTTGCCTCATCAGCATTCCGATGAGTTTTTACAGGCCTTGCCGGGGACACAACTCGGCCTCGTAGCTCTCCACTTCCTCTCCACCCAAATTGCCTACCGTCAACGACATTTTCGGGTAACATACGAATAACAAACATGTTAAAATAACTACTACTATAACTATATTAATTTGCATTTTTTCCATGAGCCGTATGCTGGATTTTGATTTCAAAATCTGTGATATGGTAATTGCATCTTTACAACAACAAGAGTGGTAACCTAGATAGTTCTTTCAGCTACGTATCCATTAACTGGGTAGCTAGTTGTTTGTGTACCTAATTTTGCGGAAATTCACAGGGGCACGCAGGTGTGGGAGCACGCACCTGCGCAATCCTGCTCGGCCACCCAATTGCCTCATGATCTGCGAAGTAGTCTGATCCCGCTCGAGGGCACAATATTAAGTTTTAATCTTTGAAACTTACGAGTTTGCATCTGAAACTTACGATTTCTCGGTCGCTCATATCAAGTTTCATAGTTGAAACTTTAAGCAAATTTTCTTTGGTCAGCCATAGGTACTAAAGTTCTGATTTCATTGGTCGCTCGTACTAAGTTTCAAAAGTTAAAACTTAACAAAAAAATGTAACAAACTCTTTCGAACGTAAAAATGGATCTTATTTGAATGCCCTCGTCATGAGAATCACAAATATGAAAGTGTAACTTAATTTGGACTTTGTTTCAAAAGATATAAAAGTTTGAAAATCGAAAGCCAAAAGAAAAAACACGCACGGG
>NC_057806.1:2653678-2658213 GCF_018294505.1 Triticum aestivum
AGAGCATTTTCCTCAACCAACATGCACTAGCGCTCATTGAGGTGAAGTGAGTCTTTGTTCATATCAGCTAGCCTGAATTATAGATGCATGAAGATTCCCTTTTGCTTGAAAGATACTATATCATCATAGTCATCCCCATCCGAGCCGATAGATACATTCATGTTCCATTTTGTTGTCGTCATCATTTCTGGTTGGAAAATTTGAAGACAAGCTACATCCGTGTATGAAAACTTAAAAAGGAAGAAAAGACAACGAGCGCACACAAGCACCTCGTCGTCGGAAATGTTGTCTCTTTAATGAAAGAATATTCCGCCTTCATGAAGCAAGCAAAGCCATTGTCAACAGTAATGTGGTGATCCCCAGTGGACTGAAAGTACAATAACCCTCCTAACCATCCAACCACATGTTGGTTCCATAAAAATATGTAATGTTAATTTGACACCACCTAGCTAACACTACCATAGATATGTCATAGAAACGGTTCCTCGTAGTCATTAGGGATGGCTTTACCTATCGGATCAAAGATCGACCTCAGCGGTGCCAGTGGGTGAAACCCTAGCACCGGTGGTCGATGTCTCGTTGTTGTGGTCAGCGGCGCGAATTCAACATTTCTATGCATGAATCGTGCGCGCCGTCACGTTGATTGGTGTAGCTCAGCGGCAGTGAGGTTTGTCAAATCAGACAGATCTGACATGATGCACTGGGCATTTGGACGGTTGCATTGGGATGCTGCGTGAGGCGCTACACGCCTCTCCCCCACTGCTACCGGAGTATGTCGCTGATGTGATGCATCTGGTAGGGACACGGTCATGGCGTGCACGAAAACAGTCAGCAAGATGGCGGTGCGATAGTAACCAGAACAGATGGGATGGCATTTTTCCTTACGACAGTTTCTTCCGGGTCAGGCTAGTTCTGTGTGGGCAGGTCGATAGAATGGCAGGTGGTGACTATGGCAACAGGCCTCACGATGCTCTCGGGAAAACTCAGGATCTTTCCTTATGGCTTAATCTGATAGTGTAGACGTCCGCACGTCCTTACCCTGTTGATTGGTTCGAAGAACTGCTTCGGTTTCATAGGCCTCTGGCTGACGTCTGGTTGGACTAGCCAACATCTGCATGTGAGCATAGTTTTATTTTTGAAGGCGTTGTCTTGGAGGGTTACGCCCTTTATCTACTAATATGTCATGGTAGATTTGGTGGTACGATTTGGGGATGCTGTCGCGAGGCATGTCCTATTCGATTGCCTCAACGTTTTTCCTTTTCTTCTATGTCAGCCAATCTGTTTGGTGTTTTCTATAATTAATAACATATGTTTGTGTGCATCACTCAATGTAGAGGCCGAGGGTATTCCCCTCTTCTTGAAAAAAGGGACGCCTTTACCTATTTCCTTCCACTTTATATTAAGTAGAAAATGACAAGACAAGGTCAAATATTGACTCACACAACTTAATGAGTTAGAGATTTAAAATACACTGAAATGATGCTCTTTTGCTCGAATTCACTAATATAATTTTTGCTCCTGCCGCAATCGGTCTTGTTGGTTAAATTTATGGTCAAAGTTGAAGCACAGGAATAGAGGAAGCACTATATTTTAGAACGGAGGGAGTATATAACAATCTTGAGTCTACAAAGACCGATCATGGTGTACATACATACAATCATGGTCAGCTATCTAGCTACCACACATCAAAACAATTAAAAACCAAATGGTTTAAACCTTGCATTGTCAAGTAGGATATCATGCATCCATTGCTTTGAAAACCTAACTCTGGAAACTAGCAAAGGGCAAAGAAAAGCATTTATATATCATGAATTATTCATTGGTGCGAGGTCACTCCTGTCAGAAAGGCCGTGTGAGGTCACTTGTCAATGATCTTGTGCATGATTCGCAACCTAACATGATGGTCACTTGTCAATGGTCATCAGACATGTATACTTTCCCAAATGAAGTCAGAAAGCAAGGTGCAGGGTTGAATAATTGCTTCTGGTCGCTACCTTGATGATGCACATCCTAAAAGTTGCCTAAATATATATGACAATCGGATCATGCATGATACTACATCACCATCAGGTCTAAATACGCACACGGAGCGGTTCAAATTGTGCACTTGATTTGTTGCATAATAAGATGCACACCATCCATGCAATTTTATTAAATACTAAATATACGTGATGCAAAAAACACTAAGGCACTAGTCTGGGCGCATCAGCTATCAAGTTAGTTGAGTATTGCATCGTCGGGGTTTCACCCGAAGAGAATGCATACTTGTCGTCGAACCGTCACTTAACAAGCTTAGCTAGCTAGTTTGCCAGAGCAGGAGCATGTCAGATGCATCCATTATTGGACGGATTTTCACACCGCGGAGAATGGCTCTCTCCTCCCCTCCCTCGCTCCCTCCCCGCGGGACGCCGTCGGCTTGCGGTTCCCCCTCGTCCCCGGCGTCCAAGTCAGATTCGCTCCCCTGCTCCCTTCTCCCCTCGTGCTCCTCTCCGGGCTATCCGCCGGCGGCGGGGCCCGAACCCCTCCCACCTGCGTTCCCCCCTCCCTGTCCGGTGGCCCTGGCAGCGCCACGGGCCAACAAGTTCTGGGCCCTTGATTCCGACGACTCTGGCTCCGATTCTGATCCTGAGACTCCCCCTCCTCCTCGCTCGGCATCGGTGGTTGGGTTGCCTCCGTTATTGGTGGCGGGCCGTCGGCGCAAGTTTGCTCCGGGGGGTCGGGGCCGGCTGTGTGCGCTTGATGCGGGCCCGGGTGGATGGCGTCGTGTTGGCCGTGGGCGCCGGCGCGCCGCTCCCTGGGCGGCGGATCCTTCTTTAGTGAGCCCGGGGGTGGACGCCATGGCCTCACCTGTCTCATCCTCCTCGGTGGCGGTGCCCTCCGGTTCGTCGCCGTCCAGGTGCCTCCCTTCCACGTCGTCGGCGGCACCGGCGCAAACCCTAGATCTGGGATCGGGTCTTGCGTTGGTGCCCCGGTCCGTGGGCCGGGTCCCTCTGGTCGGTGACGGGCCGTGTGGGCCTGTGTTGGCCCCTTCGCTGGATTCCACGGCTGATTTCCCCCCCTAGTGTCTGAGTCTGATGGGCCTAGGCCATCCCAGTTGAGTCCGCCTCCCCCTTCGGCCCTTTCGACAGAGCCCGACCTGGCTGGCTCCGGCTATTTATGGGTCCGGAAGGGGTCGGTTCCCCCTTTTCTAGGGTTTCCTGCCTCCGCTGCTGATCTGCGACGGCGCCGTTTCCCTATCTGCCGCTTTGTCAGATCCAAGCCTCCCCCTCCCCTCCTCCTCCCCTTCTCGTCGGTGGTGGCGATGGACCGCTCCCGTGGGTCCTCCAGCGACGCTGTCTCCGGCCTCAAGCGGGGGCGGGACGGCTCTGGCGACGCCGCTGCGGATCTGGCGTGCGTCTGGTTCCGGGCCGGTGGCTTCTCAGTCCTTGGCGCCCGCAGCTCCGGTGCATGTGGTCGACCATTGGGAACAGGCGGCGCGGGGGAGCCGGGCGGGATCTTCGGGCCCCTCCTCGTCTCCTTCCTCGCTTGCTCCCATGGGTGGGCCGCCGCGGGCGCCGGCGGCGGGCGGCGGCGGGCCGTCCCGCTTCGTTCCTCGTGGTGGTTCTGGGGCCCCGGCCCGGCGTCCGGTTGGCCCTGCGGTGGGACGTGGTGCTGGCGCGGGTGCCGTCTTTCTGGAGATGGCATCCTCCCTCCACCGCCTTCTCGTGGTGCGAACCGTAACTCCTCTCACTCCCAGGTTTCTAATCCCATCCTCACCTGCTTCGCGTGTCATCGCCCTGGCCATTTCCAGTCTCGGTGCGAGAACCCTCCTTTCTGTCTCATCTGTAGGGAGGATGGACACCTAACGGTGGACTGTCAGAGTAGGATCAAGCCCCCCTCCTTCGTCCATTTTGGGATTGGCCTCCCGGGTTGCTCTTTTTTTGCCATGGACAAGGAAGTCCCCGCAGCTGCTCCCATTCCCTCCCTGTCCAACGTGGGTGTCATTACTGTCCAAGACAAGCGTATCTCTTCACAAGCCCTCTTGGATGAACTTCATATGTGGGATGAAGGGGGTTGGGACTGGCAGATCCGGCAGCTTTCTGATTTCGAGTTTGCGGCCACTTTCCCCTCTAAAGAGAGTCTTCGCATGATGTCTTCCTGTACCAGTTTCACTCTCCCTGTGAATCAACTTGTTGTATCGGTCAAAGCGGCTTCCAACGGATCCAAGACCATATCTCCTCTGTCTGATGTCTGGGTGCTCGTTGATGATGTGCCTCCCAGCTTGCGCACCGCGTCCTTCTTGATGGCTTTTGGGGTGCTTATCGGGAAACCTATTGAGGTCGATCTTGCTTCGCTGTCGGTTCTGGGTCCTGCTCGCCTTCGTGTGTGGTGTGTTGATCCATCTGCATCCGTGGTTCCGTTGATGTCTTCCCGGCGGCTGGTGGCTTTCGTCTTCGAGTTCGGGTGGAAGGTGCTCCTGGTGCGGTCGCTCCTCCTCCCCCCTCCTCCCCCGGCCTCGGGTGACGATGACAAGAGCCGGGAGGGTGGGGGGGGGG
>NC_057806.1:2658466-2665898 GCF_018294505.1 Triticum aestivum
GGGGGGGGGGTCCTGAGGACTCGCTGAATGGCACGGATCCCCGATTCACCCAGTCTGCGTGGGATGGGCTTTCCTGCTGAGCAGGAGCTGATGAAGGATTGTGCTCCGGCTCCGGCGGGTGGTGGGGTTCAGGGCTCGGTGCCTGGTACGGTGGCTGGTCCTGCGGCCGCGGCTGCTTCGAAGGGCACCCCCTTGTCGGGGGCATGCTCCAACATGCCCGTGCGCCCCACCTCCCCCTCGCTGTCCGGCATTGAAGATCTACCTCCAGTGGGACCTTCGGCGGCCAAGAAAAGGAAGAAGTCCTCGGTGAAGAAGTTTTCCGCGAAGAGCCGGGCCTCGGGGGACTCCAGGCAGTCGGCGGCTGGGCTCTGCCGCCGTCTGGAGGCGGACCTGGGGGCGGCTTCGGGCCCTTCTTCGGCGGCGGCTTCCCCTGGTCGGGCCCCTCCGGTCCCTGTGCGCTCTACTGCCTCGACCGCTCGCAAGAGTGGCCGCGCCTCCAACAGTGGCGAGCGCGTGGTGGATCGGGCGGCTCGGCGTGCGGCGGCGCGTGATCTTCCCCCCTCGGGTTTGGATTCACCCTCACCTCCTTCCCCCCCTTTGGCCCAGTCTCCTGTTAGGCTTGTTTTACCCTCCCATTCCGATGAACATCTCCTTTCGATATTAGCTGATGTTGGGATATGTCTAGACGCTAGCGTGGGTTCTCCCTCCTCTCTGTTGCAGTTGATTCGTGCTAATGAACGTGCTCAGGCTGATATCGCCAAGGCCAAGGAGGCCGGGACTGGGATGGATGCCCCTCTGGTTGTGGCCGGAGGGGAACCGGGCGAGGTTGCTAGGGGGCAGCTGTCTCCGGTGCAGAAGCGCGGGGCCGGGAAACGTGCTAAAACCTGCAAGGCTCTGTGCAGGTCGAGCTTGAGAATTAAAAACCTTTCCCTAAGATGAAGGCCCTGATTTGGAACATTAGAGGGTTCTGTGCTAGGGGGCGCAGAGACCAACTGAAGGACTTAATGCGCGCTGAAAGAATTGATTTTATCGGGCTTGTTGAGACTCTTAAACCCTCCTTTTCTCCTTTTGAACTATCGGCGATTGCTGGGATTGATAGATTTAGGTGGAATTTCGTGGCCTCTGTTGGTCAGTCCGGCGGCTTTCTTCTGCGCACCAATAATGTCACCTTTGATTTTGTGGCTTTCGATCATGGTATATACTGGGCTAGTATGGTAGTTTCCCTACGTTCCAATAACACCCTCCTTGAACTTATGGTAGTATATGGTCCGGCTGATCATTCCTTGTCACAAATTTTCTTGGATGAGATTTTTACTAAAATTGATGCCTGCCAACTGCCACTCCTGATTGGGGGTGATTTTAATCTGCTTCGGTATCCTTCTGATAAGAGTTCTGTCAATTTCTCCTGGGTGCGGGCCGAGGCTTTTAATGCTTTCATCAGGGACACGGCTATCCGTGAGATCCCGAGGGTTGGGGCCCGCTACACTTGGACCAACCGACAGACTTGTCCTATTCGCTCGGTTCTTGATAGAGTTTTTATCTGCCCTGCTTGGGATGGCCTTTTTCCTCGCTGCTCACTTTGGGCCCTCCCCATCGTCGGGTCCGATCACGCTCCTCTCATCCTTGACGATGGTCTCTGCCCCAATGGCTGCCAAAGATTTCAATTTGACGCGTCCTGGCTTTTAGTGGAAGGGTTCCCTGATATGCTGGCTCGGAAGATCTTGGTCTTTCTTACCTCCCCCCATCGTTCATTTGGCCCTATGGATGACTGGCATTATGTTTCTTACTCCCTACGCAAGTTCCTTAGAGGATGGGCCAAGAACCACTTTGCTGAGTCGAGGCGCGACAAATCTAGGTTGAGTGCTCAAATTAGTGCCCTCGACTCCCGTGCGGACAATGGTGGGCTCTCGGCTACTGAGTGGAAAGTTCACTATGGCCTTGAGAAGGAGCTTCTGGCTATTCATCGCCAAGAGGAAGTGTATTGGAAGCAAAGGGGTACGATTAATTGGACTCTTAAGGGTGATTCTCCCACGACTTACTTTTTCGCCATTGCGAATGGCAGACGGCGTAGATGTTTGATTAACAGCCTCATTATTGATGGTGTTAGGGTCTCTGAACCGCCGGTCATTCTCCGTCATGTAGTTCGGTTCTTCTCTAACCTGCTTTCGGCTAAACCAGACCTCGGATTCGCGCTAGCCCCGAGCTTCTGGGCTCCCCTTGATAGGATTTCTCACGCTGATAATGAGCTTCTGTTGATTCCCCCTTCTGAGGAGGAAATTTTTGATACTATTCGGACGGCTAATTCTAATGCGCCTTCAGGCCCTGATGGTTTCTCCATTCCGTTCTTTCGACAATTCTGGCCCCAACTAAAAGGTCTAATTTCTGCTGTCATCCAAGGGTATTGGCTGGGATCGGTTGACATTTCTAGACTTAACTATGCGGTTCTCTCCCTCATCCCTAAGGTCAAGGGTGCGGATATGATTTCTCAATTTAGGCCGATTGCTTTAATCAACAACTTCGCAAAGATGCCTGCAAAGGGCATGGCCACTAGGCTATCTCCCATTGCACATCGGACCATTAGCCCTTTCCAGTCTGCTTTCATCAAAGGGAGGTTCATTTTGGACGGGGTACTTTGTTTACATGAGATTGTTCATGACTTACGGGTGCGAGGGACCAAGGCTGTGGTTCTCAAACTTGACTTTGAAAAGGCCTACGACTCGGTTAGCTGGAAATTCCTTCGGCAAGTTCTTTTGGCTAAGGGCTTTGAGGGGCCTGTTATGCAGCGCTTGATGCAATTGGTTTCTGGGGGGCACACGGCTGTGGCTGTCAATGGCCAAATTAGCCAGTTTTTTGCTAATGGCAGGGGCCTCAGGCAAGGGGATCCAGCGTCCCCTTTACTCTTCAACTTTGTGGCTGATGCTCTATCTCGCATTCTCTCTCGAGCTGCCTTGGCTGGTCATATCACTCCGGTGAGCTCTCATCTCATCCCTAATGGCATCTCTCATCTCCAATATGCAGATGATACTATTATTCTGATGGAACTTAATGATAATAGCCTCACCAATCTGAAATTCCTTCTGCTTTGTTTCGAAGCGCTCTCAGGTCTTAAAATCAATTTCTCTAAGAGTGAGGTTGTAGTGACTGGGGTCTCGGACGAAGAGGCGCAGCGGGTGGCCCATCTTCTGAACTGCTCTTTGGGATCCTACCCTCTCAAATATCTAGGCCTCCCCATTTCCACGCTTAAACTTTTGGCTAAAGACTTCGCTCCGGTGGTTACCAAAGTTGGCAACAGAGTTCTCCCTTGGCGAGGGCGATATAATATGCAAGCGGGCAAGGTCGCCCTTACTAACTCCTGTCTTTCTTTGCTACCTATGTTCTTAATGGGATTCTATCTTCTCTCTAGTGGGGTTCATAATGGTTTTGACAAGCATAGGGGTGCTTTCTATTGGAACGCAGCGGACAATAAACGTAAGTACAGGATGGTCAGATGGGACATTATATGTCGCCCCAAGGCCAAAGGGGGTCTGGGCATTATTAATACGCGAGTGATGAATACTTGTCTTATGATCAAATGGTGGTGGAAGATCATGACTCTTGAGGAACTGCCACCCTGGCTCTCTATCCTAAAAGCTAAATATTTCCCCTCCTCGAGTTCTATGTTCGCGCCGGCTGCGGGTGGGTCGCAATTTTGGCATCAACTGGTTAAAGTCCGGCCGATCTTTCGGTCCCTTGTAAAATTTGTAGTTAGGAACGGTAAGTCTACGCGGTTTTGGCTTGATTGGTGGGTCGGGGACTCCACGCTGGCTGTTGCTTTTCCGGTTCTATTTTCATATTGCGATGATACTGAGGTTTCTATCTTTGAGCTCTCGGCTAGGGGTTGGGTTCTGGATTTTCGTCGTTCTCTTTCTCCTTAAGAGTTGGAAGATTGGCAGCGCCTTACTGCTTGCTTCCCCCTGCTCTCGGAGGAAGAGGATGCCGTGGTGTGGCCCCTCTCCTCTTTGGGGCGTTTTTCGGTTAAATCTGCTTACTCCAAGCTTATCCCTGGGGGGCGCCCGGTCAAGTTTAAGCATGTCTGGTCGGCTCGAATTCCTCCTAAGATCAAGATATTTCTCTGGCAAGCTATCCGGAGTAAGCTTCCGGCGGCCGATCAGATTAAGAAAAGAAACGGGCCGGGGTCCGACAGGTGTGTGCTTTGTGGGGCACTGGAGAACACCGAGCATATTTTCTTTCACTGCTCCTTAGCTAAACTTATGTGGAGTTGCATCAGACTCTGGTTACATGTAAATTGGTCCCCTTCCTCCTTTGAAGACCTGAGGCATTATATCAATCTTCTTTCTGGCCATTCTAAAAGAGTCTTCTTAGTTGGATGGGCTGCGATTGGCTGGTCATTGTGGACTACTAGGAATAAGTTCTCGATTGAACATATTTTTCCGGCTAATCCTGTCAATTGCTTATTTAAAGCCAATGGTTTCTTGCAGCAGTGGAGATTATTGACTAAAGAAGGGGACCTCCAGGCCTTCGACGCCATGCTATCCAAGATGAAATCTACGGCGTCTGGGCTTCTTCGGCTTTCTTTGAGGACGGCTTCCTGAATGCTCTTTTGGTGTCTTGTTTAGGCTGGCCTGCGTGCCATGTAAGGCCGCTGGCCTTGTAATGATTCTTTATCTTCTGCGCGCGATACTTTGTTGGGTGCTGTTGTTGGTCATATACTCTGCCTGGTGGCTTTATCTATAAAGTCGGGCTCTCGCCTTTTCTCTAAAAAAAGAGTATTGCATCGTCAGATTAGCTGAGTGCTTCTACTGGTACATGTACACATGTAACAGATGAGAGCTTCTGTCGTTGAAACAAATTAAATGGACCGGATTGACTTTTTGTTTTGTACATATATATGTATGCACTGATTTAGGAAATTTGCAAATATAGGTACTGGAAGAATTCTGTTTACTGACAAATAAAACGTTCAGTTTGATTTAATTTGTTCATTTGTGTAAAAAAGGAGCAATAGCATACTAGTGGCCTGTTTTTTAGTTGTCGTTTTATGCTAGAAGATCATATGGATGAATAAAGGTACGTCTAGGGTCCATTTGGATATCGGAGCAGCCTCGATGGAGATCGTTACCATACATGGGCAGCAAGGCTGGAGACCAAAAAGGCTAGGCCCATTCATGTCTCATCCATCATCCTTAGCTCTAATAGTTAGTGCTTCTTCCTTCCTTTCTTTCTCTGTGTATCTCTGCGTGTGACACGGTCAAATATATATGTTGAAGGAAATCTAGCTTGCACTTCAATTCTTAGTCTCTAAGCAACCACCCCACCAATTGGTCTCATCCTTAATAATTTGTGTAGAAAGTCACCACTTTAAGCATGAAAACCTTTTATGGCTAACAACATGCACAATATATATTGCTAGCTCGCGTTATTATATATAGTGCTTCATAAGTATGGTGTCCGTGCAGCACATTTTGACTAAAATTATATAAATAATTCCCCCTGAAAAGGATATTTTAATAAACTTGATACACATGCAGCGTTTTGTTTAGTTAAACAAACATGTATATGCACGCTCTCCAATCCAATAAATAAAGCTCACACAGATATCAAAATCCTACTTTCATTCTAAATTAGACCAATGATATATGTTTCTATGACTAAAACATTATATCACTGAAATTTTATTTCGAATATGAATTCGGCGGAATAATTTTTGTCACATATGACCCATTATTTTTGAGTCTAATTTATGTTCAAAGTTCAGTTTTAATTCATTGGAATCGAGGAATGAAGGGAGTACTTAATTAAACTCATGCCTTGACTATCATATTCTCTTCTACCAAATAATAAAGGGACTCCAAGACAATCCAACACAGTGTTTGCAATGTTCATAGATGCGTGGGCAGAGGCCATCTCGATGATCCATCCATGTTTATACTAATTCTATATGGAATTTACCAGCTCGTTCGATGTATCAATTGATTCAACCACTATCCAACTATTTGACTACTGATTTAATTGCATCCTATATGTCAACGTATATTTGTGCTGCTTTCCTTTGTTTCTGCAATTGTAGAACATGCTAGTTCCCTTTATATATTTTCGAGTGAAAATTCTACCTTTTACCGCCTATTTTCATGTTTTTGACAGTTTTCGATAAAGGGTGTTTTTATTGACTCATAATGTAGCATCGAGGGATACAATCATAACGAATATACAACCGACCTCTGCGTATATAGGATGCACACAGCCAACACACGCACACACACACAAAATCATGCCAACAAATAGCAAAGTCAAATAAGACAGAAGCTAATGCCTAGACGCATAAAGAAAAATAAGAAGAAGAAAAAAATCACCTCAAGCGATCAAAATAGCGATCGATGATGTACCTCAGCAACCATCTGTACCAACCATCTTTGGACAACACATAGACTACGAGAAAGTTTCTTCAATGACGACTCCTCCATGAAGGAAACGACACGGAAATGCCACCGTCGCCTCATCCAACCATCGAATGTCAGATCGTGGGTTTTCACCCTAAAGATCACGGTCGAGAAAACTCCAGGCAATACCTTCAACAAGCTAACGACGCAGAAGACGCCGCCATTGCAAAATATAACCAAAAAGGGCCAGAGTTAAGGTTTTCACCCCGGAGCTCGAGACTGGCTACTTGAGAGGCACCACCCAACCGAAGTCATTATATGATGCCTCTCCACTTGCGAGAACCCTAGCAGCTCCATACGAGCATAGTCCGAGTGATGGCCGTGCAAGGTGAGCAGATAGTCAAGCCACAACAAAACCGCTCAGTACCACACAACGAAGTCATCGATGATGAATGATGGTCGCCGACACTTGCCGAAATCTCATGTTCGGGACAATCCAGAGTACCCGCATCGTCCCCACAAGTGGCAACCAATGGCTAATCAAAATCAGACAACACCACCACACGCTGCCACTATCTCCGTCATCCTCATCCATGGCAACAAATCATACCGAGGAAGGACACAAATACCGTCATGCATCTACGCAATGAACGGATCATATATGGCATGAATGAGCACAAAATTGCCAGTCCACAAGGGAACCATCAACAGCTCCACACCACCGGCTGCAAATCTAGACCAATCTGACTTGGACGAACATCACCATTGCCGCCGGATTGGAAGTTCCAAGCCCCTCAGACGATGGCTGCCCAACCTATACTGCACCCACATGGACAACTGGCCACCGGAGGCAACCTCAAGACCGGCCGGCACCGCTCGCCTGTGCGGGTGACGGTCCACCAAGACCCACCGCTCCCGGGGTTGCAGAGGGGCCTAGGACCATCACGGGTTGGGGACCATTGTCATGTTTTTGACACTGATCAGGGTTGTCAAAAAACCTTTGGTTTGGGTCCTGATATCCCAACACCTGGTGTGTGTGTGTGTGTCTATATATA